>NC_063161.1:56834385-56861759 GCF_023159225.1 Perognathus longimembris pacificus | reverse complement strand
TAAATAAATGTGGAAGGAAGAAAGGAAAGTCGAGAGGGACAGAGGGAGGGGAAATGTTTGCAGTTGTTTGCAGTTGATTGCTTTGCTCTGCTTGGTGGGGGGCATTTTTCCCCTCACCCTGGCAGTCATCCTAAAAGTGTGTCAACTCCAGTGCAACTTTTGGGACTATAGAAGGTTAGCCTCTACATCTCTGATTCTACTGTGAATGGAAGGAATCATTTTTTTAAACTGATGAATGAATACATTCTATAAATGTGTTTTCTTACAGAACTAAAAATGGTTTCTTTTCAAATAGTAATCTCTGATTGAATATTACACGAATCTATCCAGTGTGCAAAATGAAATGTACCAGTATGTTATGGGTAGCATAAAATATTAGAATTTACAATTCTATTGGCAATGAAAGATGAGACCTGATGCCCTGAGAAGATAAAATGTCATTGTTGGGCATGCACATAATCAAAATACATTTTGCAGATTTATAAAGAAATGGATATTCTTGTTTAGTAGTAAATTTTCATATGCCAAAGTGAATCCTTTTATAACATAGTCTCTAGAGCACAGGAAGCATGAAAACTCTTTCCATCATTGGCAGAATGTGTGGTTACCCTGGCAACAGTATCTCAGTTTTTGCTTCCAAGTACCACCTGGTAATTTTAAGTGTAACAGCTGTGCAACATCTCCATTTCCATTGAGGAAATAAAATGTGTTCACAATCATTTCATGGAGGATTTAAGGAGAATCATGCTTGCAAATCTAGGAAAAGAGTAAAAGAAACAGTTCTACATGCCAGCAGAACCAGTCAAGGTTTTTTTTTTTGCCAGTCCTGGGGCTTGAACTCAGGGCCTGAGCACTGTCTCTGGCTTCTTTTAAGAGGACTACAGAAGTAGTGGAGGGGGGTGGCGGGATTGGGGATCAAGAAGAAATTTGATTCTTTTTCTTTTTCTGCCAGTCCTGGGGCTTGGACTCAGGGCCTAAGCACTGTCCCTGGCTTCTTTTTGCTCAACTAGCACTCTACCACTTGAGCCACAGCGCCACTTCTGGCCTTTTCTATATAGGTGGTGCTGAGGAATCAAACCCAGGGCTTCAGGTATATGAGGCAAGCACTTTACTACTAGGCCATACTCCCAGCCCCCCAGTCAAGGTTTTTAAATTGTAACTGAAATATTGAAAGCCTGCCCCAAAGTAGCCAAGACCCCTGCTGTAGGGCTCTGGGGTTGGGAGACAGAATTTCCTATCAGAACTCCCAGTATTCACACAGGCCTCAGAGCTCAAGAACTCTTCCTTATCCCTATTTGAAATGTAAAATAGTGTCGGCTCTCTCCATCCTAATAGGTATTTAAACAAAAACAATTGTGTCCTTATCACTAGAAAAGGAATAGAACTGTGTCCTCACTTTCAAGATGGCTTCTCATTTCTCTAATCTTATGTGTAGTCCTATTTTTAAGCAGCCACATTCTTCAGTCAAAGCTAATCAAATTAGCTTCATGGAAACTAGTAATTAGGTAGTTGAATTCTTAGGGGAAAATAGTATTGCTGGGCCCCAGATCAACAACAGGTAGGGATGGATTTCTTGTCTTTTGAGAGAGAGAATATGAATAGTTTAAGGTATATATTTAATGTTTCTACTTTCCCCCCAAATTTTTATGATTATACAAGTATATAACATATACATATGCATGTATTTATACCAATACTTTGAAACAGGCTGGCCTCAAACTCACAATCCTCCTGTCTCAGCCTCCCAAGTGATAGAATTACATGTGTGTATCACCACACACAGCTCTCCACAAGTATATTATTGGAAGTTAAAAAACATAGAAAATGGGCTGGGGATATAGCCTAGTGGCAAGAGTGCCTGCCTCGGTATACCCGAGGCCCTAGGTTCGATTCCCCAGCACCACATATACAGAAAACGGCCAGAAGCGGCGCTGTGGCTCAAGTGGCAGAGTGCTAGCCTTGAGCGGGAAGAAGCCAGGGACAGTGCTTAGGCCCTGAGTCCAAGGCCCAGGACTGGCAAAAAAAAAAAAAAAAAAAAAAAAAAAAACATAGAAAATATATAGAAACAAGAAAAAAAATTATTCATGATGTCAATGTGGTTAATGTATTGAAAAATTCTTTTGATCTTATTTGTGCATTTTCTACCTTCCTGCTACTTTTAGAAGAGCTACTAAAGTTTCATCCACATCCACTGATTTTCTGCAGTGCTAATAAGATCTTTACTGCCTTAAAGAGAACTTTACATTCAATACAGCACTTTGTGTTTCCATGCATTTTACTTATTCTAGTGGCTTTTTGTTTCCTTTTCCTTTCCACTTGGTCTGTTCATTCTTAAATTTCTTTTTCTCTTTGTTTCTTTTTTCTTTGTCTTCCTCCCTCTCCCTCCTTCCCTCCCTCCTTCCCTTTCTCCCTCCCTCCCTTCCTTCCTTCCTCCCTTCCTTCTTTGCTTTCTATTTCTATTTCTCTCTCTTTTTTTTTCTTTGTGCTGGTTGGGATTGAACTCAGGGCCTGAGCTCTAGCCCTTGGCATTTTTTGCTCAAGGATGGATGGCATTCTACCACTGTAGCTGTAGCTCCACTTCTGCCTTTTTTGCTGGTTAATTGGAGATAAGTCATAGATTTTCCTGCCTGGGCTGGCTTCACACTGCCATCTCGCCTCCTAAGTAGCTAGTATTACAGGCATGAGCCAAATGCCAATGGTGCATGGCTTCCTTCTTCAATTCTTTTATCCTTTTTATAGAGATGATATTTTTGTCCACCTTTCTTTAAGATCCCTCTCAGATACTATTGAAAGTTTCTTTGGTCTTGTAGGATCTTTTCAAAGATATGTAGGTTTTATCCTGTCTAATCTTGGACAGGAAGAAATCTTTCCGGTCTAATATAATTAAGATATACAGAATATCCTGGCACTGTCTCCTTCACTTCTGACTTTTATCTCTGAAGAAAACATTGAAGGTTGTTTATGTGCAAAACTTCCATTCAGTTTCTAGGACTTAAGATTTCTGATTCATAAATATCTGAATCTCTAACATGGGCCAGGATATGTGCTCAGAATATGGCAGTGGACAAACTCAACATATATAAAACATGTGAACCTCCAATTGCATATTATTATAATAGGAAGTTTCTGGGAAGGAAGGTAGGAGTTCTAGGGAGGTCAATGTATATGTGGTTCCAGAGGAAGATCCACAGGCTGATAAGGTAATACTTGAGCTGATAGAATTGAGGGCCCAAGTTTACCTGGAGGAGAGGCAGTCCCAGAATAGGAATCAAAGGAAGCTTTTTGGCTGAGTGCTTGCTGGTGGTTCACTCCTGTAATCCTAGCTACTCAGGAGGCTGAGATTTGAGGATCAAGGTTTGAAGTCAGCTCAGGCAGGAAAGTTCTTGAGACTCTTGTGTCCAATTAACCAACAAAAAAGCCTGAAGTAGGGCTGGGGATATGGCCTAGTGGCAAGAGCGCTTGCCTCGTATACATGAGGCCCTGGGTTCGATTCCTCAGCACCACATATACAGAAAATGGCCAGAAGTGGCGCTGTGGCTCAAGTGGCAGAGTGCTAGCCTTGAGCGAAAAGAAGCCAGGGACAGTGCTCAGGCCCTGAGTCCAAGCACCAGGACTGGCCAAAAAAAGCCTGAAGTAGAGCTGTGGCTCAAAAGGTGGAGCACAGACTTGAGAAAAAAACCTGAGAGATAGTGCCCAGGCTCTGAGTTCAAGTCCTAGTACCAACACACAAAATAGAAGGAGGAAGAGGAGAATGAGAAAGAAGAAAAGAGGAGAACAAGAAAGAGGAGAGGGAGAAAAATTTCCAGGGTTCTTGGAGTGGTATCCTAGACATCAAGACAATCAAGTATTTTCAGAAAGAGGAGTGGTCAACTGGAGCAGGTATGCTAACAGGGTAGAAGAGAGGAGTCTTGAGACTTGGTGAAGCAACATGGAGATCACTGGTGATTTCAACATGAACCAACTCCAAAAGGTAACAAGGATGAAAGCTGTTAGAGACCAACTTCAGAAGTAATGTCAAGAGCTGGACTGGAGGCAGCTAGAGCCCACTCATTATATTGGTTTGTTCTGAAATTAAGAGAAATTGAGTGGTAGCTGGAGGAGGATGTGAGTCTCTCACTCTGTGTGTGTGTGTGTGTGTGTGTGTGTGTGTGTGTGTGTGTGTGTGTGTGACTTCTAGGGTTTGAACTCAGGGCTTGGATGCTGTCTCTGAGCCACCCCACCTTTTTTTTCTCAATGTTCATACTCTACCACTTGAGCCACACTTCCATTTCAGGTTTTTTTGGTGGTTAATTGGAGGTAAGAGTCTCAAAGACTTTCCTTTTGAACCACAATTCTCAGACCTCAGCCCCCTGAGTAGTTAGGATTATAGGTATGAGCCACTGGAGCCTGGCTGTGAGTTTCTTTTTCCGTTTTTCTTTCCCTCCCTCCCTCCCTCCCTCCCTCCCTCCCTCCCTCCCTCCCTCCCTCCCTCCCTCCCTCCCTCCCTTCCTTCCTTCCTTCCTTCTGGGCCTGGGACTTGAATCTGGGTTTGGTCAATGTCCCTGGCTTCTTTTGCTCAAGGCTAGCACTCTACCACTTGAGCTACAGTGCCACTTCTGGCTTTTTCTGTGATTAATTGGAGATTATTTGGAGATTAATTGGAGTCTTGTGGACTTTTTTGCCTGGGCTGGCTTTGAACCACAATCCTCAGATCTCAGTCTCCTGAGTAGCTAGGATTACAGGTGTGAACAGGATTACAGGTGAGTAGCTAGGATTACAGGTGTGTGCCTGGCTTGTGAGTTTCTTTTTTAAATGGGAGAAATTATTATAGCTCATTTGTAAGCTGGGAATGATGTAGTAGAGAATAATAATGTTACAATATATAGGAAAAAGAGGACAACTACTAGCTCAATGTCTTTAACTAGGTGAAGAGGTGTAGACTCCAGTACATAAGGAATATGATTGGCCTTAGACAGAAGCATGGGTCATTCTGCTGTGCCTAAGGGAGATACCTGGTAGGTAGACAAGGAGGTGAGTGCCTAGTGGAAGCATAAGTGTCCACTCAATGTGGCAGCCGGTACATTTGACAGGTGAAGGTACCATCTACCATTCTCTGTGCTACAGTGCATTGAATGAAAGGCTAGCCTCACACTTCCTAGACACACAGAGATGTGCTCTTCCCAGGTCTGT
Source organism: Perognathus longimembris pacificus (assembly GCF_023159225.1). Lineage (NCBI taxonomy): Eukaryota > Metazoa > Chordata > Mammalia > Rodentia > Heteromyidae > Perognathus > Perognathus longimembris. The sequence continues at coordinate 56,856,590 of NC_063161.1, read as the reverse complement.
TCCTGACCTTACCACTTGGTTTTTGGTAGAGTACATATTGCCTTTACATCCATCCTACCGCTTACAAAACCTTTGTTCAGACTGATTGAGCCACTGACATAGGGTCACACACTGGTAAGTGACTGAGTAGGGAATTGAACTGACCCACAACCCATTCCACATCATTGCCAGGTTGGATTGATGAACAGAGGAGGGATATTTTTCTGTGTCTTCTGTCTTTGCATTAGACCCCTTTCACCATAGGGATAGTTGTGTGAATGCAGAGCCAATTTAGGCTTGTGGGGGTGCCTTTACCAGATGGACGGGAGCTCCAGGTGTGTGCAGTACACAGATGGCCAGCTCCTTCCTCCACTTGCCGACTTACAGTTGTCGAACATCAGGAGCCTCTTCTGATGTCGAGGGACTGTGCTTCATCTATATTTTCATACTCCACCCTCGAGGTAAGGCTCCACATTTCCTTTTGCTCTTTAGACTTGAGGAGGAGCAGGTGGTAATTTCATTACCCCTAAGCTGAGACTTCTTAAACAGGAAGAATCCATTCTAGGACCTCTCTGCCCTCAGTCTCCACGTCCACTCTGCCTTCTTTAGTCTGTACTGGCATTCAGGCATCTGAGATCTGATTCTAGCTGGCCACTGGTGGCTCACACCTATAATCTCAGCACTTGGGGAGGCTGAAATCTCAAGATCAAGGATCAAAGCCAGTCTTGGAGAAAAGTTCTTGAGACTCTTATCTGCAATTAACCATCAAAAAACTAGAAGTAGAGCTGTGGCTAAAGTGATAGAGCACCATCCTTGAGTAAAGCACCTAAGGGACAGTTTCCAGGCCCTGAGTTCAAAGCCCAGTATCAGCAGGCAGGCCAGTATGTGTGCACACACATGTGTACACACACACATACATGCACACATATGCATGCATGCACACACAGAGATCTGATTCCAGAACTTTCTATACTCAGTATAGGAAAACATACACAGTTGCTTTATTACTTTTGTAGAAGAAGCTCTAAGAGGAAAGGTTGAAAGGGTTTAGCCTGAAAACAGTATCTTTTTGCTATTTCAAGGGCTCTCATTGCATTCATCATGTCAGGTCACTGTAGGTGGGGCTTTGACATGCAGCTGACAGTTGCTTAGTTTATGATGTGTTTTTCTCAGATTCTGCTATCTTACACTGGAAGCTGTACATTCTAACTGGAAGATGTTTTCATTTATACACATATATATGATGTCTCTGTTGTGGCTTGTTGTGGCTAATCAGTTCAAATCCTAATTATAACAAGAGGCATCATTTAAAAAGTCCAGAGGTAAAGGTGGAGGAAAAGTATGTTTCAAATATATATATATATATATATGAATATATGTGTATATATTATATAACTACATATTATATATGTATATGCAAGCATATATTTAAGTATAGATATACCATTTCCTATGCCACATGTACATATATAATATGTACTTATATAATATGTATACATACATATGCATATATATTTTGCCAGTCCTGGGGTTTGGACTCAGATCTGGGCACTGTTCCTGAGCTTCTTTCCTCAAGGATAGTGCTCTACCACTTGAGCCATAGCTCCGAATCTGGCTTTTTGGTGGTTTATTGGAGATAAGGGTCTCAAAGACGTTCCTGCACTGCAATCCTCAGATACCAGCTTTCTAAGTATTTAGGATTATAGGTGTGCGTTATCAACTCCTGGCTTCCAAGGAGTATTTTTAGATGACACTTAAGCATGCCATAAAATTAGTTTATATAAAATTTACTTTACAAAATCTTAGATAAAGTTTTAGAGTAGACACACACTCAGGAGTCATAATACCAATGCCACTGTAGCTCAGAGAATAACTACTTGATAACACACCTCCGAAGGAAAGATGTTTAATTCTATCCTCTCACAGAAAGTTCTGCTGGGGTTTGCAGTTAGATCTGCTACCTTTTCTTCAGTCCTGGAAAAGAAGAGAATCAGTCCGTTTTGGAGAGTGAGATGGTGACTTTATGAACATTTCCCTGTATGCTGATTGTGTGGGAGTGAGGGGTGGAGCTCAGGGCTAGGCACAGGCTAGTGTTAGTCATATGAATGATGGGCTTGTTTGGATCCTGGACCTCCCTCTCTTGCTCGAATCAGTGCCAGTAAATCCCGCAGAGAGCTTCAACACCACTACTCTGTTTTGGGTCAACTCATATAAAAGTCCACGCCAAGGTACAGACCACAATCCTCCCTTTCTTGGGTTTTCATGCAAAAACTATTTCAGAATAAGCTTAAATGTCAAACCTTCAACCACTTTGGGCAGAAGAGGCTTTAGCTCATTCAGTTCACAGTAGAGCGGAACAAAAAGAAGACAAATTTTAAGGAGACTATATCTTTCACTAAATTTAAGTTTCAGAGAGAAACAAAACAGTTACATTGGAGGAATAAAATAAAAGAGGGCTGGGGATATAGCCTAGTGGCAAGAGTGCCTGCCTCGGATACACGAGGCCCTAGGTTCGGTTCCCCAGCACCACATATACAGAAAACGGCCAGAAGCGGCGCTGTGGCTCAAGTGGCAGAGTGCTAGCCTTGAGCGGGAAGAAGCCAGGGACAGTGCTCAGGCCCTGAGTCCAAGGCCCAGGACTGGCCAAAAAAAAAAAAAAAAAAAAAAAAAAAAAAAAAAAAATAAAAGAAGATACACTAAGAAAAGCATAAATGTCAATAGCAGCATTTTTATGCCCAGGAGAAGCCAGGGAGGCCCCATGTTTGAATCATGTCCCAATGGCTACTTTATGCAGTATGTCAATAAACATGGTCACCACACCATTTAAAATATTCAACATCCATCTAAACAGGCAGAGACATGAAATGCCATTCCAGACACATTTTTGAATATACACATAGAACACTGCAGGAAGAACTGGTGGTTTTATTTTCCCAAATATTTTATTAGGTACACATTTGTTAAGCACAAATTCAGTGTTCATAGACTAGGTAGTAGAAAGCACAGCTCTAATCAGCTGTAGACAACAGGGAAAACTTCCTGTGGGAGTTCTAGAAGGTTTATTCTTCACTTAACAGATGTTTCTTGATAACAGAAGACAGGAAGTTAGTTATGTGGCATGTCTCTAGATTCAAAGAGTTTATATGTGGTAAAGTTTTTTTTTTTTTAAAGAGGAGTTTGGTAAGCAGAGGATTTAGAACAACTTTCCTAGAGCTATTTGATAAAAGTATAGGTCACAAAGAACAAGAGGCCAGAGTTGTGATCCTAGAATTACAAACTGAAAAAGAACATGTAGGCAATCTACAAAAGTCTTATTTATTTTTAAGAGAAATCTTAAAAGAAGATAGAAATATTTGGATCAAGGTGGGTGGCCCATGCCTATAACCCTAGCTACTCAGGAAGCTGAGATCTGACGATCACGGTTCAAAGTCAGGTGGGGCAAGAAAGTCTGTGAGAGTCTTATCTACCATGAACCACCAAGAAATTGGAAGTGGCACTGTGGCTCAAAGTGGTAGAGCACTATCCTTGAGCAAAAAGAGCTCAGGGAGAGGCCCAGGCCCTGACTTCAAGCCCCATGACCAACAACAACAACACAAAACAAAGTCATATTTGGACCAAGAATAGTACTTTCATGCATTAATTGATTGTCTCTTAAATTATAATTGAACTCATTTGACAATTATTAATTAATTAATTAATTAATTTTTGTTCCAGTACTAGGACTTGATCTCAGGGCCTGGGTGCTGTCCTTTAGCTTTTTGCTCAAGGCTAGAACTCTACCACTTAAGCCACAGTTTCACTTCTGGCTTTTTGGTGGTTAATTGGAGCTAAGAGACCTTCCTATCTGAAATGGCTTCCAGCTATGATTCTTAGATCTCAGCCTCCTTAATGGCTAGGATTACAGGCATGAGCCACCAGTACTCAGTTTAGCCTCAAAATTTGCATAACATTTCAGGCATTTGGTGGCTAAGTCCAAGGTTTATTTATCTTTTAAAACTTGTACAGTTATGTCTACCACCGCTAATGTTTAATAACTTATTATTTATATTCTGATCTCCTTTGGTAGAAAATTAGCACTTCTAGGACAAGATTACATTTTGTTTTTTTCTTTTATTCAAATTCCTTTCTGTTTTGTATTGTGCTTATGGCACAGAAGGTCCTAAATCTGGTGTCCACCAGATTCAGTATTGGGTGTTAGGTTGATATGACATCTTCCAAATGTCAGTTATTTGAGTAATTTCATAATTTTTGCTGTGGATGTTTCTTATCTTTATAATTATACAAGGTAATGGCCTTTTAATATCAAATTTCAGAATAAGCATGTTACTTTCATCCAATTTTTTGTTTTGCACTTCACCTGTGCCAATAAGAATGTGTTCTAATGAACTCCTTTGAAAATCTGATGAGAGTTATAGGCCCACCGATTTGGGGATTTGAACTCAGCGTTTCACACTTGCCAAGTTTGCCTGGCTGGCAATATATCACTTGAGCCACATCTCTGGCCCATTTCTGGCCTATCTTTAATATCTCTCTTACATTTTTTTAAGCCAGTCCTAGGGCTTGAACTCAGGGTCTGTGTGCTGTCCCTGAGCTTTTTTGCTCAAAGCTAGCCCTCTATCACTTGAGCCACAGTGCCACTTGCAGCTTTTGGGGGTGGGGGTGGTCGCTTAATTGGAGATAAGAGTATCACAGACTTTCCAGTCTGGCTGGCTAGGAACATGATTTTCAGATTTTAGCCTCCTGAGTAGCTAGGATTACAGGTGTGAGCTACTGGTATATGGTTCTCTTGCATTTTGAAATCTTCCTTTGTCATCAGCAGAGGACCTTCTGTACGTAGTAATATTTGGCTAGAAGTGAAGGACATTTCTTTGTTAGTTCAGTTTCATGGTAAGTGATACTCATCCTAATTTTCTGTTTGTGGAAGTGACAAAAATGTTTATTCTAACATATTTATTTATTGTTAATTAATTAATTAATTTTCTTATTTATTGTCAAAGTGATGTACAGAGAGGTTACAGTTTCATACGTTAGGCCTCGGGTACATTTCTTTTTTTTTTTTTTTTTTTTTGGCGAGTCCTGGGGCTTGGACTCAGGGCCTGAGCACTGTCCCTGGCTTCTTTTTGCTCAAGGCTAGCACTCTGCCACTTGAACCACAGCACCACTTCTGGCCATTTTCTGTATATGTGGTGCTGGGGAATCGAACCCAGGGCCTCATGTATATGAGGCAGGCACTCTTGCCACTAGGCCATATCCCCAGCCCTCTTTTTTTTTTTTTTAAGTTTTTATTATAAAACTGATGTACAGAGAGGTTACAGTTTCATACGTTAGGCATTGGATACTTTTCTTGTACTGTTTGTTACCTTGTCCCTCATACCCCCCTCCCCCCTTCCCCTTTCCCCCCCTGCGGTGTTCAGTTCACTTACACCAAACAGTTTTGCAAGTATTGCTTTTGTTGTTGTTTCTCTTATTTTACCCTTTGTCTCTCAATTTTGGTATTCCCTTTGAATTTCCTAATTCTAATACCAGTACACACTGTTTCCCATTCACTCAGATAAGATTACAGAGATAGTGTAGATACAATCATTGGGTACATTTCTTGTACTGTTTGTTACCTCCTCCTTCATTCCCCCCTCCCTTCTAACACATACTTAAGTTAAAATAATAGTTGATTTAAAATAGGGGATGAGCTGGGCTCAATAGAGAAATGGAGCTGTAGCTCAAGTGATAGAGCACTAGCCATGAGCAAGAAAGTTTAGATAGTGTCTAGGCCCTAGTACACACACACACACACACACACACACACACACACACACACACGAAAGAAAGAAAGGAAGAAAGAAAGAAAAGAAGCTGGATGCATAGCTGAAATGGTAGAGTTCTTGCTTACCATGTGTGAGACCCTGCCTGAATTCAATCTCTAGTACCACCAAAAAAAATTAAGGAAAAGATGCACATCAGTTATCTATTACTGTGCGACAATCAGTGCTCAACATGTAGTGGTTTAAATTATGATTTCGAAGTCTGTGTCTGGAAGTTCATTAGGGATGGCCAGAATAGTGGCTAGTAGCCAATCCCACTTCGCTCCATGAGGTCTCATCCTTTCGGAATCTGGCCAGGGCATCTTTATATTATAGCTGGATCCAGAGAGAGGGAAAAAGAAAATCACAGAGTCTTGTAATTCCTGGTCCTGGATTTTGTAAACCATCATTGTTGCCACATTTTATTTGTCAAGCAAGTGAGAGAAAATGTCAACATTCAAGGAGATTGGGGGGAAACAAGTTCACATCGTGTGTGTGTGTGTGCGCGCGCGCATCTGCTGCTACTGAGGCTTGAACTGAGGACAAGGACACTCCTTGGCCATTTCACTCAAGATTGAGGCTCCACCCCTTGAGCCACACTCTCTACTTATAGAATTTTCTTGTTAATTGGAGATAAGAGTATTTTGGATTTGTCTACTGGGGTTGGCTTCAAATCATGGGCGTCATATTTCAGCCTCCTTAGGGTTATAGGCCCCTGGTGCCTGGTTGAGACTGTCCTCGACTCTCCTAGTCTACCTTTGCAAAGGTAAGGGTATGTTAAATATAAGGAATATATCTCACTCACCTTCAACCCTGTAGAATGTTCAGCATTAACTAAATCTACCTATTTTAGTGATTCAGACCATATCTACTGTGGTACCAGAATGTCCCTCTACGGATTCAAGATGAACAAGAATAAGTTGGTTCATGATCTGTGTTGCTGTGTTGAAATGAGAAGATCCTATAAAGTGAACTCTTTTTTTTTTTTTTTTTTGGGGTCCTGGGGCTTGAACTCAGATTCTGAGCACTGAGCTTCTTTTTGCACTCTACCACTTGAGCCACAGCACTACTTCTGGCTTTTTCTGAGAAGTTTATTGGCGATAAGAGTCTCAGATTTTCCTGCCCAGGTTGGCTTCAAACTGCGATCCTCAGATCTCAGCCTCCTGAGTAGCTAGAATTATAGGCATGAGCCATCAGTGCCTGGTTTAAAGTAAACTCGTCTACCTTCATCTCAGAGCTTATGAAACAGGCAAGTACTTCCTCCCTCCCTCCCTCCCTCCTTTCCCCCTCCCTTCCTTCTTTTGTACCAATATTGAGGCTGAACTCATGGTCTAGACGCTATCTTTTAGCTTTTGTTTTGCTCAAGACTGGTGCTTTACCAATTAAGCCACAGTTCTACTTCCAGTTTTTGATGGTTAATTGGAGATAAGAGTCTCATGGACTTTTCTGCCTAGGTTGGCTTCAAACCAAGATCCTCAGCTTTCAGCATCCTGAGGATTACAGGCATGAGCCATCAAGACCCAGCTTATTATTTTCTATTTTAGGTAAAATATAATTTCTAAGCCACAGCCTTTGAGTGTTAACTATGTGGAGAGGAAGTGTGTGGTATGCCACCTTTCCTGCTTAGAATCTCTCTTGGAAGAAAGAAGTTTGGGTTTGAGAATTATTTTAGACTATTGTTTTTCTGCCATTTTTTGTTATCACTATGCTTCCATCTGAAACTGGAGTATTGTTCAACACACAAATGTCATCAGAGAAGAATGTGCTCACTAAACATTGGCAGTATATCACAGTCTAAAATGCTGAAAAGAAAAGCTGGAGGACATTTAGGATAGGGGGTATGGAGCTGCTGTTTCCCTTTTTCCTGTTGTCACCTTGTCTCTTACAGTCGTGACGTACATTCATGGAATCAAGCCACTGACATATTTATGATCCTCTGTCACATCTGAGGGTTATTAATATTATAGAGGTGGCAAGGACATTTTCAGAATGAAGTGTCTCTTGTCAGAGAAAATGAAAACCTGAGATAATCCAGACACCAGCACTGGGCTTTACTATGTCTCACCCTTGCACAGACTCTGAGAGTGCAGATCTGAGCAAATTGCCCCAAGCTTAGTGTAAGGGAGAGAAAATAACAGTGTTGAGATCCTTTGTGTTGGTGTTGCTGCTACTAGCAACAATAATAACAATGCAGATGGTGGTGGTCAGAAATATCTAGTATTAACTGTGTCCCAGGGACTGTTCTAAGCACCTTCTGTACATTAGTCAACTTAATTCTCACAAAGCAGTCAATATCATTGCTACTCCCCTATTTTTTTTTTCTTTCTGTGCTGGACCTGGGGCTTGAACTAAAGAACTGAGGTGCTGTCCCTGACTCTGTTCAAGGCTAGTGCTCTACCACGTGAGCCATAGCTCCACTTCTGGCATAGTTTTTAGTGTTATTTGGAGATAAGAGTCCCATGAACTTTCCTATCCATCTTGGCTTTGAACCTTGATCCTAAGATCTCAGCCTCTTGAGTAGGTAGGATTATAGTTGTGAGCCACTGGCACTTGGCACTTCCCTACTCTTACACTGAGGTCCAGAAAGAGAGGTCATGCAACTACTAATGGAGAAACTGGGATAGAAGTTGGTGCTAACAGGTGAATGCTGTCAATTGTAAAAGTAAAGGGCATGATTTTTCTGTAAAAAGAGAAGCTCAATTGAGAGGAGGCTGCTTCATTTTTTATTATTGTCAAGATGATGTACAGAGGGGTTACAGTTACATACTTAAGGTAGTGAATACACATACATTTCTTGCCATACTTGTTACCCCCTTCCCCATTTTTCTCCCTCCTTCCCTCCCTCCACCCCCTCAACCCACCACTCTTGCTTTCTTCATCTTAAAAAAAATCTTACCCTTGATGTACATTGTCAATGTAGTCAATGCTTATGTCCTTTATGATTATTAACTGTAAAACAATTCCTTCTAGATCGGGTGATACATACATATACATTTCTTTTCTTTTGCTTCGTGTAATCTGTTCCTTCTTTTTCTCTAATTTCTTCCCTCCTCCCCGCTGCCCTTGAGTTGCTTAGTTTGTTCTCATCAGTGTCCATTGCAGCTGTTGGGACTTTTCTACTGTATTTCCCCCCTCCCCCAATTTCCATTCGTTCTATGCCCTCCTCCCAGCTTCTTTCAGATGTTCACATGTATACATCTTGAGTGAGGTAAAGGGTATAGGGTTCTTTAAATTCCCTAAGACTAATTACGAGAAGTCCTTTGCTTCCTTATCTTTGGAGTTCTTTACAGCCTGGATATTAATTTATGTACATATGAATTAGTGTTTGTGCTTTACTTTTTGGTGCCTTTCTCCTGAGATTGAGCTTTTTTTTTTTTTTTTGGCTTCTTGTGAATTGGTACCTTTGGGTCCTGCTTTCTTTGTCATGTCTCTTTGTTATTTCTTTCTTTTTTTAAAAATTAAATTTTATTGATAAGGTGATGTACAGAGAGGGTATGGTTACATAATAAGGTAGTGAATATATTTCTTGTCATATTTGTTACACCCTCCTTCAGAAGGGTGTTATTTATTTCTGACACCCACATATCAGGGATACCATGCACCATTTGTCTCTATGTTCTAGGCTTGTCTCGCTCAACATGATTTGTTCTAGACCTGTCCATTTCCCTGCGAATGCCATCATTATTATTTTTTATCATTTCTAATAGCTGTGTAGTATTCCATTGTGTATAGGTACCACATTTTTTGGATCCATTCATCTGTAGTGGGGCATCTGGGTTGTTTCCATATCTTGGCTATTGTGAACAGTGCAGTGATAAACATGGAGGTGCAGGTGTCATTGTCATATTCTGGATCCTGTTGGTCAGGGTATATGCCTAGGAGTGGTATGGCTGGGTCATAAGGTATTTCTATGCTGAGTTTTTTGAGGAACCCCTGACTGCTTTCCAGAGTGGTTGTATTAGTTCACAATCCCACCAGCAGTGTAGAAGGGTTCCTCTTTCTGCACATCCCCTCCACCATTTGTTGCCTGAGTTCAGAGTATAGGCCATTCTTACTGGGGTAAGGTGGTATCTCAGGGTTTTTTTCTTGTGTTTTTTTTTTTGCATTTCCTTTACTGCCAGGGATGTCGACCATTTCCTCATATTTTTCTCTGCCATTTTTTATTTCTTCTTCTGTGAAGTCTCTCTTTAGCTCCCTTGCCCATTTAGTGATTGGTTTATTAGGTTTGGAAGGGGTTAGTGTCTTGAGCTCTCTGTAAATGATATTAGGCCTTTATCTGTTGCTTTGCTGGTGAAGATCTTTTCCCAGTTGGTTGGCTATCTTTCTAGTTTAGTAGCTATGTCTTTAACTGTGCGGAAACTTTTTATTTTGATGTAGTCCCATTTGTCGAGTCTCTTTCCAATCTTCTGTGCCCCTGGGACTCCATTCAGGAAGTTTCTGCCTATGCCTATAAGTTCTACTGTCTCTCCTACTCTGTCCTGCATAATTTCAGAGTTTCGGGTCTGATGTTGAGGTCTTTAATCCATTTTGAGTGCATGGTGATAGGCTAGGGTCCACTTTTAGTTTTCTGCATGTGGCTGCCCAGTTTTCCCAGCACCAATAGTTGAAAAGGCTGTTTTTTCCATTGTATGTCTTTGGTTCCTTTATCAAATATCAGCTGACTGTATGTGGTTTTATTTCTGGGTCATCTACTCTTCTCCATTGGTCTTTGGGTCTGTTTTTGTGCCAGTACCAGGATGTTTTTGTTATGATGGCTCTGTAATAGAGCTTGAAATCTGGCATTGTGATTCCTCCTGCACTGCTTCTTTTGCCTAGAATTGCTTTGGCTATTCTAGGTCTTTTGTTGTTGCATATGAATTTTTGGATTGTTTTCTCTGTTTTAGTAAAGAATGTCATTGGGATTTTTATGGGGATTGTGTTGAATTTGTATATAATCTTTGGCAATATGGCCATTTTCATGATATTGATTCTCCCTATCCATGAACATGGAAGGTCTTTCCATTTCCTGATCTCCTGTTTGATTTCTCTCTTTAGGTTTTTATAGTTTTCATTAAATAGATCTTTTTATATCTTTGGTTAGGTTAATTCCTAGGTATTTCATTCTTTTTTTTAGCTATTGTGAATGGTATTGTTCCCATGATTTCCTTTTCTGCTTGTATATTGCTGATATACAGGAAAGCTACTGATTTTTGTGGATTAATTTTGTATCCTGCTACTTTGCCAAAATGGTTTATTAGTTCTAGGAGTTTGGGAGTGGAGTTTTTTGGGTCTCTCAGGGATAAGATCATGTCATCTGCAAATAGGGATAGTCTGATTTCTTCTTTCCCTGTGTGGATACCTTTAATGTCCTTTCTTGTCTTATTGTTCTGGCTAGGGATTCCAGAACTATATTGAATAGGAGTGGAGAAAGTGGGCATCCTTGTCTTGTTCCTGTTTTTAGGGGAAATGGTTTAAGTTTTTTCCCAGTTAGTATGATATTAGCAGTTGGTCTGTCATATATGGCTTTTTAAAGAATGTTCCTTCTATTCCTATTTTCTCCAGCTTTTAACATGAGTGGATGTTGTATTTTGTCAAAGGCTTTTTGGGTATTGACTATCTCAGTGTGTGATTCTTGATCTTAGCTTTGTTAATGTGCTGAATTACATTTATTGATTTGTGTATGTTCAACCAGCCTTGCATCTGTGGAATGAAGCCTACTTGGTCATGATATATGATTTTTAAAAATTTGTTTCTGGATCTGAGGCTGCCTCATTTTGAAAGTTAATGCTAATTCTGAGGAGGACTGATGTTGACTGACGGCCACCAGCCTGGTCCCCACCTCTTCAGGAAGGGGCTCAGGACAGGACGGGGCTGTTGAAGGCTTCTCCTGATTTCATTTCTAGCCACATAGCTAGTAAGGGTCTCATTTTACAGAGAAGGCTTTTAAACAGCCCATGGCCTTAATGTTGGCTTACAAGACCATTTCCTTACAAGGAAAGGAGAGTTTTTCAGGGCACAGTTAACTGAGCAGGCATTTAGAGCGTCATGCATTTGTGCCTTTGTTCTGGACAGAGAGAAATCACAGAGATAAAAGTTAAGATAAAAGAGAAGAGATATGGCCAGATTTGATGGAGAAACGTTTAATAGAGACCTCCAGGCCAGTTTTCTTTGTTGCTTGGTGGGGTCTTTGGTAGATTGGTGTTTATGAGTAGGGAATCTACAGGAACTCTGAAATTTAAATTTCTAGCTTGGTGCTGGTGGCTCTCACCTGTAATCCTGGCTACTCAGGAGGCTGAGCTCTGAGGATCTCAATTCAAAGCCATCTTGGCAGGAACATCTGTGAGACTCTTATTTCCAATGAACCACCAAAGGCCAGAAGGGAAGGTGTGGCTCAAGAGGTAGAACATCACCCTTGAGTGAAAAATCTAAAGGACAGAGCCCAGGCCATGAATTCAAGCCCTAGTACTGGCATTAAAAATTCCCTTAATCTTTTTTTTTGTTGTTTTGTTTTTTGCCAATCGTGGGGCTTGGATTAAGGGCCTAAGTAATGTCCCTGGCTTCTTTTGCTCAAGGCTAGCACTCTACCTCTTGAGCCACAGCACTACTTTTGGCCTTTTCTGTTTATGTGGTGCTGAGGAATCAAACCCAGGGCTTCATGCATGCCAGGCAAGCACTCTACCACTAGGGCACATTCCCAGACCCTCCCTTAATGTATATAGTAGGTGTTCTGAAGGACTTATTATTTCAGTATCATAATCATGCTATTAGGAAAAGTCAGAAACTTGGAAATGGCTCATTTCTTCACAGAAATCCTTGCTGGTACCTCTTTCTGGATGCTTTTTTTTTTTTCTTGGCCAGTCCTGGGCCTTGAACTCAGGGCCTGAGCACTGTCCCTGGCTTCCTTTTGCTCAAGGCTAGCACTCTGCCACTTGAGCCACAGCGCCACTTCTGGCCGTTTTCTGTATATGTGGTGCTGGGGAATTGAACCCAGGGCCTCATGTATACGAGGCAAGCTCTCTTGCCACTAGGCCATATCCCCAGCCCTTTCTGGATGCTTTTGTCCTCTGCATTCCACAGTGCTCTGTGTCGTGGAGTTGGGCTCAGAACTCTTACCTGGACACCTGGTAGTGAACTAACTGGGCCTATGCTCAGGTGTGTTGGAGAGAAGGCATCCTTTGACTGCCAGATTTTTACCCCAGCTGTCTCATTACTGTACCCAGAAAATGATTACTTTTATCACCTCCTAATTATACCTCTGAGTACTCTATGGTAAGGGTGACATTTTTCTCTTGACAGGTAGTATTATAGTATATAGCCTGTCCTTGTCACTCTTCATTGCTTTTAATCATTACAGGATGACTAGAGCTTCATAAACATATGTAGGTTTCACAGACAATGTGCTAGAGGAAGGAAGATAGTGAAGCCACTATTATAAATAGATGTGTAGCTGAAAACAATCCTCTCACATCTGGGGATATTAGTTGGCAATAAGGAAGGAAGTGATGAAATACAATGATTATGTTATTTTATTTTTTAAAGGAAAGCTTCCAGGCATATTCAAGATGGCTTGCTATCATGTTTAATCTGATTGGCATTTTAGCATGTCAGAGATCTGAAAATTGAGCGTAGCTTTTTTTTATGGATGAAAAAGTGAAATGGAAGACAAGAATAGAACAAAACTGCAGTTCAAATCGTCACAACTTAGCATATAACATACACTTTTATTTTTATTTCTTTGAGACAAGGTATCACTATGTAGCACAGTCTGACCTTGAACTTGAGATTCTTCTGGCTCAGCCTCCTGAGTGCTGAGATTACAGGTATCTATCACCAAACCTCTTTATAATTTGAATTTAGGAGATACAATAGAAACATGTAAAAACATTATCCCTTAAATTTTGCCATTCTGAACTTCTTCCCCCCATCAGTCCTGGGACTTGAACTCAGGGACTAGGCACTATTCCTGACCTCCTTTTTTTTTTTTTTTTTGGCCAGTCCTGGGCCTTGGACTCAGGGCCTGAGCACTGTCCCTGGCTTCTTCCCGCTCAAGGCTAGCACTCTGCCACTTGAGCCACAGCACAGCTTCTGGCCGTTTTCTGTATATGTGGTGCTGGGGAATCGAACCTAGGGCCTCATGTATCCGAGGCAGGCACTCTTGCCACTAGGCTATATCCCCAGCCCTCCTGACCTCCTTTTGTTCAAGGCTAGTGCTCAACCACTTGAGCCACTGCACGACTTCTGACTTTTGTGTTTATGTGATATGGAGGAATTGAACCCAGGGCTTCATGCATGCTAGGCAAGCACTCTACCACTATGCCACATTCCCAGCCCAGACATTCTGAACTTTTAAGAACATATTCCTGGGAGACCAGTTTAGGTAATACTAGCCAATTTCCTTGCCCCTTCCTTCCTTCCTTCCTTCCTTCCTTCCTTCCTTCCTTCCTTCCTTCCTTCCTTCCTTCCTTCCTTCCTTCCCTCCTTTTCTTTCTTTTCTTTTCTTTCCTTTCATTTTCTTTTCTTCTTTGTTTCCCTTTCTTTTCTGTGCTAGTCTTGGGGCTGGTGTTTTTGGGCTGGTCCTGGTTTTGTGCTTGGATGCTATCCCTGAGGTCTTTTTTACTCAAGCCTAGAGCTCTACCACTTGAGTCATAGCTCCACTTGTGGTTAATTGGAGAGTTTCATGGACTTTCCTACCTGGGCCAGCTTTGAACCTCCATCCTCAGATCTCATCCTCCTGAGAAGCTAGGATTATAGGCATGAGCCACTGATACCTGGCTCTTCTCTTGATTTCTCATTTATCTTTAGTATGTATTTTAATGGTGAAATAACTGAATGGCATATTGATTTTGTTATTTGGTGCCTAACAAATCCCCAGGTGTTGGTTAATACTTGCTAGTATAAGGGTTGTTGAGTTGAATTTCAGACAGAGAAAAGCAACAAAACACAGTATCATGGTGTGTGTGTGTGTGTGTGTGTGTGTGTGTGTGTGTGTGTGTGTATGTGTATTTAAGTACTTGGGCTTGAACTCAGGACTTTACATTCTTACTTGGCTTTTTCTGCACAAAGCTGGTGTTTTACCACTAGAGTCACATCTATAGTTCTGGCTTTTCTACTGGTTAGTTGGAGATTGAGAGTTTTTTTCTTGGATTTGTCTGCCTGGGCTGGTTTTGAACCTTGATCTACAGATCTCAGCCTCTTGAGTGGCTAGGATTATAGATGTGAGTCACCTGTGCTGTGGCTGCAGAATCATTTTGAAAAATTAGCATATGTTAGTTTCATATACAATCTATCCTGACTAAATTCCACCTCTATCATTCTTCCCTATGTGACTCTTCCTTCTTAAACCAATGTCAACAGGTTCCATTGTTCTGTTTTCATTATGCAAATGAATTGCTTCAACCATATTCATCCCCATTTAGCCATTTTGTTAGCCCTTCTCAAGTATCATTTTGGATACTTTGGATCACCTGCATCAAAAGTAACGCTACTAGGCTGGATATGGTGGTCCATCCCTGTAACCCCAGCATGTAGCCTGAGCTACCCAGTGAGACCATGCTCCAAAAAAAAACAGTAATGATAATAGCATCAGTTGTTATTTGTCCACACACACTGATGTTAACCCTTCAGTACTTGTGATGGCAGGTGTCATTATAGTAATATAGAAAGGACAAGAGTTCAGGTATTCAGGTTAGACATGCGGTAAATTACTTTACTCCTCTCAGGATTGTGATTTCTTCATCTGTAAAGGAAGAACAGACTTAGAGTAACAACCATTATTTTTTCATTACAATTTTAATGGGTTTCATACAGTGATCACTCATGTATTGCGGGAATTAAGTTCCAGATAGGTGAAAATCCACAAAGTAGCAGCATTGTATTTATTTTATTATTTATATGTATTTTAAGTAAGGCGTTATAAACTCTTCCCTATCTCCTATAGACATTTCCCACTCTCATTAACATTTCCCACACTCTTATTAACACTTCATATGCTCTTAAACACTTGCTACATTCTTAAACCTACATATTTTTAACAACATATAAAATTCTATATGGGTTCTCACCAGTGGAGTATACTCCAACCTGAATGATGAAGATCAAGATTAGATAGCTGTGTGGTGCTGATGGCGATGAGACGAATACACGGCACAGCCAGCAGAGCATCACAGCTCTTCTGAAGGCACCACTTCATCAGGGGCTTCACCGGCTGGTGCTGGATCTTTGCTCTGGGCTGTAGCTTCTAGTTCTACTAAAGGCTTAGGTGTAACTGATCTCTTCATTCGGTGATGAACATAGTTATGGTGAGTTGCTGGAGCTGCTTTTTCTTCCAAGTGAGGTTTTTATAAACTGACATGCCACTCTCGATTGTATGTACTAAGTGCAACAAATGAAGCATTTGGGGGTTTCCTTCCTTAGCCACTTCTGAAGTTCTTTGGCCATTCTGACAGTGGCTGCAAGACCACCCAGGGTTAGGCCAACCTCCTCCTCTTCTCCAACCTGTATTTCATCTTCCTCCTCCTCCTCTTCACTTGCTGACTTTGTCTCATCCATGTTAAAAACTTGTTCAGGCATATAGCCCCCTTCCTCAATGATGGCTCTTAACACGTTGTTCACACACTCTTTGGCTGGGGCTTTATCCACAGAGGCAGCTTCTTCATGCAGAGAGTACAAAGCGTCTTTGAAATTTGTCAACCCAGACCTCTCTGGCACGGACTGGGGTTGGTCTGGTGGGAGAAGGACTTGACCATCCTGCTTCTGCATGGCGTCCTCCTCGTCTTTGGTCACTGTCGTGAATATCTGTGCCTTCCACAAAACTACTGACATTTCTTGGACTTTATCTGGATGGCGTTGGTATCCAGTGAGATATTCTTCTTCCTACTGTCATTTATCCACAGGGCCAGTGCAGACTCCATCCTCACAATGACCTTATTGCGGGACGTAACCTCCCTCTTTGTAAAAGTTATCATTGCAGTGACCTTATATTCTTCTCATCTTTCTTTTATGTAGAGAACAGCAGACTCATTGATCCTGTAACAGTGGGCCACAGCCACAAAGCTTTTGCCTTCCTTTGACATGTTGAGAGAAGTTCCACCTTTTCTTTGATGGCAATCATCTTCCTCAGGTGTTTGGGCTCATTGCTAGAAGCCTTAGAAGGCAGAGAATGTTTGGGTGGTATGGTAGGGCTTGAAATAAATTCAAACTTTCTTTTATGGAAATTTCACAAAACCGCAACACTGCAGAGCAACACTATGCGCAGTGATCAGATGTCTATGTGATGTGGACAAGGAGAGATGCTGAACCTGTGCACAAGGAGAGACGCTGAACCTGTGCGCACAGTGCGGGAAAGCGAGCAGAATGATGCTGTGCTCACTGAGCCAATCAGCATCCACGATACAGAACACAGTGCTGTGGTTGGTCACCTTCCATTCCATCAGCCAATAGTGTGCCATGTAAAATCTCATGCACGCAAACTTGCACAAGCGACAGTGGTGTATTGCATTTCCATTGTGTATAGTGTGTTATTTATCCATTGATGAAATACACAGTGGGCTGGGGATATGGCCTACTGGCAAGAGTGCTTGCCTCGTATACATGAAGCCCTGGGTTCGATTCCTCAGCACCACATATATAGAAAAGGCCAGAAGTGGTGCTGTGGTTCAAGTGGCAGAGTGCTAGCCTTGAGCAAAAAGAAGCCAGGGACAGTGCTCAGGCCCTGAGTTCAAGCCCAGGACTGGCAAAAAAAAAAACAAACAAACAAAAGAAATACACTGTGATATAGAATTACATATATATTTTAAAATTCATGATACAGTGAAGCTTCAATAAGTGAACCATGATATAGTGAGGGGGACAACTATATTCTGTCTTCATACATGCATATAAAGTACTTTGATTATATTTACCCTCCCTACCACCCTGTCCGCCTGCTCTCCCCTCCTTCTGTTCCCCCCCTCCCCATCTTAGCTTTTTTGCTCAAGGCTCTACCACACCTCCATTTCTGGCTTTTGGTGGCTCATTGGAGAGGAGTCTCACAGAATTTCCTGCCTGGGTAGGCTTCCAATGGTGATCCTCAGTTCTCAGTCTCCTGAGTAGCTAGGATTACAGGTATGAGCACTCAGCACCCAGCTGTAAGAAGACATTTCTATGAAGGTAGATGGGCGAAAGTTGCAGCTTTCCAGGACCTGAGTCCCAAGTCACTGGAGCAGGAAGGCACTAATCTACTTTGCAGACTTGGGCTCTTGCCTTGGGTGTATGCCACAGGACAGAGGGATGGGCTAAAAGGGTGACTTGGGGAAGGAGGCTCAAGATGGTAAATGGAAGAGAAAGGAAACTATAGAAGGGAGAAGGTTGCAAGGAGGGGAGGAAAAGCCTATCAATATCTGATGAAAAATTAACCAACAGTTTTAGTTCTAAATATCAACAAAATTTCAATAATACGAAAACTATAACATATACTAAAACCTTTAGTAAAATCCTTGCATTCACCAAAGCACTCAAGAAATATTTGACAGGTAAACAGTAACTTCTGTAGATACTGTACTTAGAGTAAGTTATCTTTTGGGATCCTAAGGCCATTATATGGATTGTAAAACTATACTGGTATTTTTAAAAATTAAAAAAAAGGATAATTGAGATTTTATCTTCATCATCATCATCATCATCTTCATCATCATCATCATCTTCATCATCATCATCATCGTTATTTTGTACGTGCTGGTCCTAGAACGTGAACTCAGGGCTTGGGTGCTGTCCCTGAGCTTCTGAGTACAAGGGTAGTATGCTGCCACTTGAGCAACAGCTTCACTTCTGGCTTTTTGATGGTTAACTGGAGATAAAGAATCTCAAAAACTTTTTTGACTGGGCCATAATCTTCAGATCGCAGCCCTCTGAGTAGCTAGGATTACAGGCATAAGCCAACAGTACCTGGCTTCTTTTTTCTTTTTGTCCATTGTGGGCTTGAACTCAGGCCTGGGTATTGCCTCTGAGGTCTTTTGCTCAAGGCTAGCTCTCTACCACTTGAGCCACAGTGCCACTTCCAGTTTTTGAGTGGTTAATTAGAGATAAGAGTCTCATAGAGACTTTGCTGCTTGGGCTGGCTTTGAATCATGATCCCCAGATCTCAGCCTACCGAGTAGCTAGGAATACAGGCATGAACCACCAGCACCAAGCTTCTACTTCCAGTTTTTATGTGGTTATTTGGAGATAAGAGGGACTTCCCTTCCCGGGCTCCTCAGATTTCAGTCTCCTGGGTAGCTAGGATTATAGGCATGAGCCACCAGACCTGGTTTGAGATTATTTTTTATATCATCTTTTAAACACAAGTTTGGAAAGCTGAAAAGAGAGAAATCAGGACTAAAATGGCTTAACACAAGAGTAAACAGAAAAAGGAAATCAACCCCCTATTTTCTAATGAACATAGCTAAAATATTTGAATTGTTCTCTCTATAGTCACATGGTCATAAGAGACCCCCCAAACTGCATTATAGTAAACATTATAATTGTTGAAGCAAAAGTCTGAAAACAACTTAAATATCCATCAGTAAGAACTGGTGTTGAAAAGATTATGGCACATTTATTCAATAAAGGTGCATTGTACTCATAAATGGATAATTGAATTGAAACTCCTTTGTACAACTAAAGATAATAAAGCATTAAAAATGTGGATATCTGTGTTTTAGTGGGGAAAAACCAAGATTGCCTGTTCTCTTCTTCTAAAAGGCACCACAGAGCTAATGAGGAGTAGGGGAATTCTCCTTACTTCACCTCAAATGTGTGTAAAATGCTCTCAAATCAGTGTGCAAGGCAGGAATTAAATGCCATACAAATATTTCCCAGAGCCGGTGCCATGCTCACATAGCTGTGTCAGGACACATTGCACTCAGCTGGTATTGCTTTGGGGATTGATAGGAATTGCTAGTTCTTCCATTGCCCAGAAATTTTGCTGCTTCCATTTAGGGGCCACATTAGCAATAAATACAGTCATTAAAAGTTAGCTTCTAGTCAACCCTAAAGAAGAAGAAGAAAATCCTGTCCACTTGCTAGAATCAGGATGAGCCATGAGGATCATGTACAAAGTTAAATAAGCCATAAACAAAGGCTCTAACACGGTCTGATTTCATTTGTATGAAGTAACTAAAGTAACCAAACTCAACAGAAACTGAGAGCAGAAGGATGGTTGCAGGAGCCAGTGGAAGGGGAGAGGGGAGTTGCTAGTCAGCACGTGTAAGCTTTCAATTACACACATTGCATAAGCTCTAGAGATCTGTTATACAACACTGTGCCTGTAGCTAACAATGTTGTATTGTGTATTTAAGAATCTGTGAAGAGGGTAGATCTCATGTTAAATGTTCTTAACACAATAACATTGAAATTAAAAATAATTTAAAAAAATGCCAAATTCCTCTGGGTTCAGGGCTGTACATGTTGAGGTCCTTTCTTCCTTGCCTTCCTCCTTCCTTATTTCCTCTCTTCCTCCCTTCCTTCCTTCTTCCTTCCTTTTTTTCCTTCTCTCCCTCCCTTCCTCTCTCTTCCTCCTTTCTCTTCTCCTTCCCTTCCGTCTTCTACTCCTCCCTCTTTCCCTTCTTTCTTTTTTCCTTCTCTCCCTCCTTCCTTCTTTCTTGTCTCTTTCTTCCTTTTTTCTTTCCTTTTATCATTCCTTCCCATGCTTCCTTTCAAAATAAAGTGGTTGTGCTGAATGCTATGTTTAATGATTTCAGGAGCCATAGCTGTCCAAGATTTTATATTATTAGGTTTAAAAAATATCACTATTTAAATGACAGACATATCTAATCTCCAATCAAGACGAAAACCTAACATACCTACAAATGGATTCTAGACAATAAAAGCAACTAATATGCTTCCTTTAATTCTATACAATAGAAAATTATTACCAACTTCATCTAATTACTCTTTATACATTAAAACTATTTACTTATTTTTGAATGGATTACACATGCATGTGAAATAAAAATTTAAAAATGATGCAAAGTGTATAGAGTTCCATTCTCCAGAGTCAAACAATGTAACTAGTTTCTTCTGGGATGTTCCATGCAAATACAAGCAGTTATATACATGTACATTTTCTTCTTTCTTCCAGTTTTAATAATTGGTATAATCACTTTCCCATTCCTCTCCTTATTTGTCCTTTAGTGATTTTTTTCCTTACTCTTACTGCTTATTTAGTTCTATATAGGCAACAAAAATCAATTTGTCTAAGTTAAAAAATCCTGATAATTTTGGTGTTGGGATTTATTTGTTTGTTTTTGTTGCCAGTCCTGGGGCATGGACTCAGGGCCTGAGCACTGTCCCTGGCTTCTTTTTGCTCAAGGCTAGCACTCTACCTCTTGAGCCACAGAGCCACTTCCGGCGTTTTTTTCTGTATATGTGGTGCTGAGGAATCAAACCAGGGCTTCAGGTATACAAGGCGAGCACTTTACCACTAGGCCATATCCCAGCCCTGGTGTTGGGATTATAATGTTTGAATTAACTTTGAAAGAGTTTATGTCTTAAGATGCTGAGTCTTTTAAACATATATTATTCTCTCTTTGTGTCATTTATTTTATTTTATTATTTTATTTTTTATGTCCAATTAGTAGAACTGAAGGGATTTTATCTTTTTGTTGTCTTGGTAAACTGAGTGGGGCAGGTCAGATTCTGTCTATTATATCTTTACTCAGGCTCCATACTAGGGTGTTTTAGTTGTTTGTAATAATCTTTCAGCTTATTCTTTGAGTTCTCAATGTTATTTGTACCTATCTTTGCAGTAAAATGGTGATGTTATGCTGAATGGCTTGATATATTTGTTTGTGTTGACATGGTTTAGTTTTTCTAGCTGTCTCCTTGTGTTCCTAACAAGACAATATGTTGGAAATGAACTGTACAACTTGGAGTGGGGATGGGGGAAGGAAAGTGGGAGAAAAATGAAGAAGGGGGGTAACAAGTTTGATAAGAAATGTACTCACTACCTTACACATGTAAATTTAACCCTCTGAACCGCACCTTGACAATAACATTAAATTAAAAAAACTCATTATTCTTAATAGACAATCTTATAATAAATATGTATCTCAAATTTGAGCTTATAAAAATATTGCTTTATTACCTGCTTTCATGTTGTAGTTCTACATATAATTCCTTCCTTCCTTCCTTCTTTCCTTTCTTCCTTCCTTCCTTCCTTCCTTCCTTCCTTCCTTCCTTCCTTCCTTCCTTTCTTTCTCTCTCTCTCTTCTTTCTTTCTTTCTTCTTTCTTTCTTCTTCTTTCTTTCTTTCTCTCTCTCTCTCTTCTTTCTCTCTTTCTCTTCTTCTCTCTCTTCTCTCTCTCTTTCTCTCTTCTCTCTCTCTCTCTCTCTTCTCTTTCTCTCTTCTCTCTCTCTTCTCTCTTTCTCTCTTTCTTCTCTTTCTCTCTTTCTCTCTCTTCTTTCTCTCTCTCTTTCTTTCTCCTCTTTCTTTCTC